>NC_069502.1:407077599-407120102 GCF_027579735.1 Bombina bombina
GATTTTAGATTGTCTTGAGAAAGGCTACTTGTGTAGCCGAAACGTTGACTTACACACTGTTTTATGATGAATATTAGAAATAAAGAAAGTTTTTCTACGGACAAGTCCTGTGAGTGCCCTTTCTTGGAGGTACTGTATATTTTGAAAACTCAATGAAAAAGATAGTTAGAAACATGCAGTTACAGGAAACTATCACTAGATGTCGGTATTGTTTAGTGATCTAAATATACAACAAGCCATGTAGCGCAATGCAAATTCATCTATAAAAGCAGCCCCTTTAAAATATAAGTTCACACATTTATTTATTTTTTCTTCTACTTTTTGTCTCTGTATTTTAAATTTCATTCATCTGTCTGCAATACACCCACCTTGTTGTATGGTATATTGCACTATACAGTTGTTTTAGTACAATGAGGATGCCTTGAGATGTTTTTCTAATTTTACTAATATTGCACCTATCTTTTTTTTTAACATAGCTATTTCTATTTTATCTCAATTATTTGCTTAAAATGCTTTATCAATACATATTCGGTTTCCAATTCTGTTCAACTGTGTAAAGAAATGTCTTGATTTTCATATTTCTGCCATATTTACACACAGTAGCACATTTGCTTCAAATAAGTCAGGAAAACATTGTTGAAGGTCTACATGTGAATTGCTTTGGGAGGGACAGGATGTCAAAGCAAACAGGATGCTGAGAGGGGAAGCCGTATTGCTTAAATTTAAATTTAAGTCCCCTCTGAAAACTATGTTGGGATTGATCTCTTAGCTTCTCTTTGGTAGGTGTGTGTGGTTTTTAGTAATGTAAACCTTTTCAATTGCTATAAGATATTACTGATGGTTTCCCCTTATAAATCTCAGCATCATGAACGTTAGTCTGCAGAGTATATACTGTGTATCACAGGCATATGCAGTTTATATGCTAGTTGTTTATTACCTATTTACTGCTCATCCTACTTGCTTGCTCTCCCCTGATTCTAAGTTGTTGTGTAAAGTCTCCCCTAAACCACCTAGCAATAAACACAAATTTCATATAATAAAATAATATATTGAGAACAGACTTTCTGCTGTCTTCTGGCTGTTTGTAAAGTGCTGGAAGATCTTATACTGTTCCTGGTTAATTGGCCCTTGAGCAGATGGAACTGTCACAATTGCAGAATTCTTCTTCATATATTTTGTATATGCACTTGTCATGTCCGTTACTGAACACTTTGTTTATCATCAAATGCTACATGTCTGTCAGGTAATTACACTTTGTGTAGTGAAATCAGCACTTTTGCTTTAGTATCTTAGTTAAATTACATGCCTTAATGTGTAATTATATACACACACACACACACACACACACACACACACACATATATATATATATATATATATATATATATATATATATATATATATATATATATATATATATATATATATATATATAAAATTATATATGTATATAATATATATATTTGTGTGTGCTTATAAATAAAGGAATCCCCCTGCTACTAATACAGCAGGCTAGGGACTGGAGTGCCACTGTAAAGCACAAAAATACAGGAACTGGGGTGCAGAGAAATGGCATCAGATGCTCTGGAATGATGAACCAAAATGTTAAATATTTGGCTGGAGCAGAAGGCAGTTTGTTCACAGAAGGGCTGGAGAATGGCACAAGAATGAGTGTAAACCTAAAGGCTACAAGACCATCTCTAAAGAGCTTGATGTTATTAAGAAGTTTAAGGCAAATGGGGCTGTTGCCAAAATCCCTGGATGTGGCCGCAAGAGGAAAATTGAACCAAGAATGACGAGAAAGATTGTTCGATTGGTGGAGAAAGAACCAAGGGCAACTTTAAAACAGATCTAAGCTGATGCTGAAGCTCAAGGTGCTACAGTTTCAAGTCACACCATGCGTCACTGTCTAATTGAAAATGGGCTCCATGGTAGAAGAACTAGGAAGAGTGAAACGCAAAAGTGCCCAACTGGAGTTTGCCAAAATGCATGTTGACAAGTTGCAGTTATTCTGGGAAAATGTCCTTTTACACAGACAAATAAAAAGTAGAGCTTTTTGGGAAATCACAACAACTCCATGTTTACCAAAGGAAAAAATAATCTTTCAAAGTAAAGAACACCATTCCTACCGTGAAAGATGGAGGAGGCTTATTGATGTTTTGGGGTTGCTTTTCTGCCTCTGGCACTGGGTGCCTAGAATCTGTGCAGGGCACAATGAATTCAGAAGACTATCAAGGCATTCTGGAGCAAAACGTACTGCCCAGTGTCATAAAGCTGTGTCTTAGTCGCAGGCCATGAGTCCTCCAGCAGGATAATAACCCAAAACATACCTTAATATGCACCCAAGAATGGATGAGACATTGGACCGTTCCAAATTGACCAGCTATGAGTATAGATCTGATTCCCATCAATTGTAAGTGACCAGGTCTAGATTTCTTCTATATTTTTGAGATGTGTGTTTGAGTGTTAAACCCCAGGGAAATGTATTATTTAAAATGTAACTTAAAGAGAAGATGCTGTATTTTTGGGTCCCTTGAATGGAATATTTGGAGAGAAGGATGGGCCAGTGCTCCACTCCACAGTTTACATATAACTGAAGGTGAGGAATCTGAAAATGATTGCAACCGCAATATAAATATATAATAGAAGGTTAAACATATTTAAAGTGGTAATACCGCGCATATAAGAAATCGTCACAGTAGTGCCATCAGCACTAACTAAAACGTCAGTCAGGTCAGTGAAAAGCTGCATGTTTTGTTAGTTTAGATTACCTTGAGTTAGTAAAGGTGAATGTTAGAGCTCAAATGGAGCTAGGTTTTTGTTTATAGAATTCATTGTTATATTGTTGTAAACTGCACTTTTTACAGGATAATAAAAGGGACTGTTTAAAGGGATAGGAAAGTCAAAATTAAACTTGTATGATCGAGATAAAATATATGTAATTTTTAATACACTTTTAAATTCACTTCTTTTTTCAAATGGGCTTCCTTTTCTTGGTATCCCTTGTTGAAAAAAATATGCACATATCTTACACTAGAGGGAGCTAGCTGCTGATTGGTGCCTGCACACATTTGTCTCTGGTGATTGGCTAACTAGATGTGTTCAGCTAGCTGCCACTAGTGCAATGCTGTTCCTTCAGCAACGGATAACAGAATAATGAAGCAAATTTGGTAATAGAAGTTGGAAAGTTGTTTAAAATTGAATGTTCTATCCAAATCATGAAATAAAATGTTGGGGTTTCCTGTCCCTTTAACTGCATCTCTCACATACTCAAACCAAATGTGCTCTCCTCAGTATTAAAGCTTATTTATAGAAGCTTGTGTTTCCAATATTGAGCATATTATTTAAGCAAGATCTAAGAGAGCTGTGATGCTGATTTCATTGCAAACCCATTTACATTTTATTTTAGACACTGAGCTGTTAAATAACTAACGGCTAGATTTAGAGTTTTGTCGGTAACTACCTGCGTAGCTATCGCTGGATTTTTTCCCCCCGCACCTTTTAAATTCCGCTGGTATTTAGAGTTCACAGAATGGCTGCGTTAGGCTCCAAAAAAGGAGCGTAGAGCATAATTTACCGCCACTGCAACTCTCAATACCAGCGGTGCTTACGGACGCGGCCAGCTTCAAAAACGTGCTCGTGCACGATTCCCCCATAGAAAACAATGGGGCAGTTTGAGCTGAAAAAAAAAACCTAACACCTGCAAAAAAGCAGCGTTCAGCTCCTAACGCAGCCCCATTGTTTCCTATGGGGAAACACTTCCTATGTCTGCACCTAACACCCTAACATGTACCCCGAGTCTAAACACCCCTAACCTTACACTTATTAACCCCTAATCTGCCGCCCCCGCTATCGCTGACACCTGCATATTTTTTTAACCCCTAATCTGCCGCTCCGTACACCGCCGCAACCTACATTACACCTATGTACCCCTAATCTGCTGCCCATAACACCGCTGACCCCTATATTATATATATTAACCCCTAATCTGCCCCCCCCCCAACGTCGTGGCCAGCTACCTACAATAATTAACCCCTAATCTGCCGACCGGACTTCACCGCTACTATAATAAATGTATTAACCCCTAATCCGCCTCACTCCCGCCTCAATAACCCTATAATAAATAGTATTAACCCCTAATCTGCCCTCCCTAACATCACCGACACCTAACTTAAAGTATTAACCCCTAATCTGCCGACCGGACCTCACCGCTACTCTAATAAATGTATTAACCCCTAAAGCTAAGTCTAACCCTAACACTAACACCCCCCTAAGTTAAATATAATTTAAATCTAACTAAATAAATTAACTCTTATTAAATAAATTATTCCTATTTAAAGCTAAATACTTACCTGTAAAATAAATCCTAATATAGCTACAATATAAATTATAATTATATTGTAGCTATTTTAGGATTAATATTTATTTTACAGGCAACTTTGTATTTATTTTAACCAGGTACAATAGCTATTAAATAGTTAATAACTATTTAATAGCTACCTAGTTAAAATAATTACAACATTACCTGTAAAATAAATCCTAACCTAAGTTACAATTAAACATAACACTACACTATCAATAAATAAATTAAATAAAATACCTACAATTATCTACAATTAAACCTAACACTACACTATCAATAAATTAATTAAATACAATACCTACAAATAAATACAATTAAATAAACTAACTAAAGTGCAAAAAAATAAAAAAAAATAAGTTACAAAAAATAAAAAAATATTTACAAATATTATAAAAATATTATAACAATTTTAAGCTAATTACACCTACTCTAAGCCCCCTAATAAAATAAAAAAGCCCCCCAAAATAAAAAAAATGCCCTACCCTATTCTAAAATACAAATAGAAAAGCTCTTTTACCTTACCAGTCCTTAAAAGGGCCTTTTGCGGGGCATGCCCCAAAGAATTCAGCTCTTTTGCCTGTAAAAAACCCATACAATACCCCCCAACATTACAACCCACCACCCACATACCCCTAATCTAACCCAAACCCCCCTTAAATAAACCTAACACTAAGCCCCTGAAGATCATCCTACCTTATCTTCACCACACCAGGTATCACCGATCCATCCAGGCTCCGACGTCTTCATCCAAGCCCAAGCGGGGACTGAAGATGTCCATGATCCGGCTGAAGTCTTGATCCTAGCGGGAGCTGAAGAGGTCCATGATCCGGCTGAAGTCTTGATCCAAGCGGGAACTGAAGAGGTCCATGATCCGGCTGAAGTCTTGATCCAAGCGGGAGCTGAAGAGGTCCATGATCCGGCTGAAGTCTTGATCCAAGCGGGAGCTGAAGAGGTCCATGATCCGGCTTAAGTCTTCTATCAAGCGGCATCTTCAATCTTCTTTCTTCCGGATCCATCTTCATCCCGCCGACGCGGAACATCCTTCTTCACCGACGACTTCCCGGCGAATGACGGTTCCTTTAAGGGACGTCATCCAAGATGGCGTCCCTCGAATTCCGATTGGCTGATAGGATTCTATCAGCCAATCGGAATTAAGGTAGGAAAATTCTTATTGGCTGATGGAATCAGCCAATCAGATTCAAGTTCAATCCGATTGGCTGATCCAATCAGCCAATCGGATTGAGCTCGCATTCTATTCGCTGATCGGAACAGCCAATAGAATACGAGCTCAATCTGATTGGCTGATTGGATCAGCCAATCGGATTGAACTTGAATCTGATTGGCTGATTCCATCAGCCAATCAGAATTTTCCTACCTTAATTCCGATTGGCTGATAGAATCCTATCAGCCAATCGGAATTCGAGGGACGCCATCTTGGATGACGTCCCTTAAAGGAACCGTCATTCGTCAAGAAGTCGTCGGTGAAGAAGGATGTTCCGCGTCGGCGGTATGAAGATGGATCCGGAAGAAAGAAGATTGAAGATGCCGCTTGATAGAAGACTTCAGCCGGATCATGAACCTCTTCAGCTCCCGCTTGGATCAAGACTTCAGCCGGATCATGGACATCTTCAGCCCCCGCTTGGGCTTGGATGAAGACGTCGGAGCCTGGACGGATCGGTGATACCCGGTGTGGTGAAGATAAGGTAGGATGATCTTCAGGGGCTTAGTGTTAGGTTTATTTAAGGGGGGTTTGGGTTAGATTAGGGATATGTGGGTGGTGGGTTGTAATGTTGGGGGGGGGTATTGTATGTTATTTTTTACAGGCAAAAGAGCTGTTTTCTTTGGGGCATGCCCCGCAAAAGGCCCTTTTAAGGGCTGGTAAGGTAAAAGAGCTTTTCTATTTTAATTTTAGAATAGGGTAGGGCATTTTTTTATTTTGGGGGGCTTTGTTATTTTATTAGGGGGCTTAGAGTAGGTGTAATTAGCTTAAAATTGTTGTAATATTTTTCTAATTTTTGTAAATTATTTTTTTTATTTTATGTAACTTACCTTTTTTTATTTTTTGTACTTAAGTTAGTTTATTTAATTGTATTTATTTGTAGGTATTTGTATGTAATTAATTTATTGATAGTGTAGTGTTAGGTTTAATTGTAGATAATTGTAGGTATTTTATTTAATTAATTTATTGATAGTGTAGTGTTAGGTTTAATTGTAACTTAGGTTAGGATTTATTTTACAAGTAATTTTGTAATTATTTTAACTAGGTAGCTATTAAATAGTTATTAACTATTTAATAGCTATTGTACCTGGTTAAATAAATACAAAGTTGCCTGTAAAATAAATATTAATCCTAAAATAGCTACAATATAATTATAATTTATATTGTAGCTATATTAGGGTTTATTTTACAGTTAAGTATTTAGCTTTAATTATGATTAATTTATTTAATAAGAGTTAATTTATTTCGTAAAATAAAAATTATATTTAACTTAGGGGGGTGTTAGTGTTAGGGTTAGACTTAGCTTTAGGGGTTAATAAATTTATTAGAGTAGCTGTGAGGTCCGGTCGGCAGATTAGGGGTTAATACTTGAAGTTAGGTGTCGGTGATGTTAGGGAGGGCAGATTAGGGGTTAATACTATTTTTTATAGGGTTAATGAGGCGGATTAGGGGTTAATAACTGTATTATAGTAGAGGTGAGGTCCGGTCGGCAGATTAGGGGTTAATAATTGTAGGTAAGGTAGCAGCTGCGTTGGGGGCGGCAGATTAGGGGTTAATAAATATTATGCAGGGGTCGGCGGTGTTAGGGGCAGCAGATTAGGGGTACATAGGGATAACGTAGGTTGCGGCGGTGTGCGGTCGGCAGATTAGGGGTTAAAAAAATTTGAGTGGCGGCGATGTGGGGGGGGCCTCGGTTTAGGGGTACATAGGTAGTTTATGGGTGTTAGTGTACTTTAGAGCACAGTAGTTAAGAGCTTTATGAACCGGCGTTAGCCCAGAAAGCTCTTAACTCCTGGCTTTTTTCTGCAGCTGGAGTTTTGTCGTTAGATTTCTAACGCTCACTTCAGCCACCACTTCAGCCAAGACTCTAAATAACGGCATTAGAAAGATCCCATTGAAAATATAGGATACGCAAATGGCGTAGGGGGATCTGCGGTATGGAAAAGTTGCGGTTGCAAAGTGAGCGTTAGACCCTTACCTACACGACTCTAAATACCAGCGGTAGCCCAAAACCAGCATTAGGAGCCTCTAACGCTGGTTTTGACGGCTAACGCCAAACTCTAAATCTAGCGGTTAGAGCTTAGTGAGTTTGTCAAAGGATCTAATGTGGAATCTGTTTACATAATTATTGTATGGATCCCTATTAGGGTTTCCATTTGTATTAAAGGGACAGTAAAGTCAAAATTAAACTTTCATGATTCCGAAAGTGCAATTTTAAACAGTTTACTTCTGTTATCAATTATGCATAGTTCTCCTTGTATCATTTGTTAAAGAGTAATCATAAGTGAGCTCAGTAGTTTTCATAGCTGTCAGGCAAAACATGCCTAAATCATTGCTATATGTAGTTGCAAACTCTGTCATAGAGTGTCTGTAGCATTATATGGTAGCTGTGTTTGCAACTATGTATAACATTACTATAAATATTATTGCAAGCACTGCTGCCAGATGGCTAAACACACATGAACGCTCTTGTCATTCTCTATTCAATCAATTTAAGTTTAATTTTGGCTTTACTGTCCCTTTTAAAGTCCATTTGGGGTGGGCAGAATATTCACAGACCAGCCAGCAAGTTCCTCTAAGAGTCAGGAAATGTGCGCCAAGATCTAGTTTGCCATCCTCATTCAGAGCTCTTGAGCACAAGTCTGAAGTCATACTCAAGAAGCATGATTGGTCTGAGCTATTTCTGGGATTAAATGGACAGTTTCCAGTGATTATTCAGATTTTTTTTTAATGAAAATTTTGTGTGAATTTGACATTCTTTCCTCTTGGAAAATCAAACAAAGGTTGTTTGGAGTTTCAGTTCCAGTAATGTTTGATAGATGAATTGGTCCACCATGCCAACGAAAGGGAGGTGAGCATTTGACTACTGTAAGCAGCATGCTCACATATTAACTCATGCACAAACCCTCCGCGTTCACTGCTCATTGCTCATCTTCATTGAGCATTCTAGGTCTGTGATATATTGGGTTGCCAAGAAAGAAGCTAGTGTTTATTTCTTTCATGTAATTAGCAAGAGTCCATGAGCTAGTGACGTATGGGATATACATTCCTACCAGGAGGGGCAAAGTTTCCCAAACCTCAAAATGCCTATAAATACACCCCTCACCACACCCACAAATCAGTTTGACAAACTTTGCCTCCTATGGAGGTGGTGAAGTAAGTTTGTGCTAGATTCTACGTTGATATGCGCTCCGCAGCAGGTTGGAGCCCGGTTTTCCTCTCAGTGTGCAGTGAATGTCAGAGGGATGTGAGGAGAGTATTGCCTATTTGAATGCAATGATCTCCTTCTACGGGGTCTATTTCATAGCTTCTCTGTTATCGGTCGTAGAGATTCATCTCTTACCTCCCTTTTCAGATCGACGATATACTCTTATATATATACCATTACCTCTGCTGATTTTCGTTTCAGTACTGGTTTGGCTTTCTACAACATGTAGACGAGTGTCCTGGGGTAAGTAAGTCTTATTTTCTGTGACACTCTAAGCTATGGTTGGGCGCTTTTTTATAAAGTTCTAAATATATGTATTCAAACATTTATTTGCCTTGACTCAGGATGTTCAACATTCCTTCTTTTCAGACAGTCAGTTTCATATTTGGGATAATGCATTTGAATCAATCATTTTTTCTTACCTTAAAAAATTTGACTTTTTCCCTGTGGGCTGTTAGGCTCGCGGGGGCTGAAAATGCTTCATTTTATTGCGTCATTCTTGGCGCGGACTTTTTTGGCGCAAAAAATCTTTTCTGTGTCCGGCGTCATACGTGTCGCCGGAAGTTGCGTCACTTTTTGACGTTCTTTTGCGCCAAAAATGTTGGCGTTCCGGATGTGGCGTCATTTTTGGCGCCAAAAGCATTTAGGCGCCAAATAATGTGGGCGTCTTATTTGGCGCTAAAAAAAAAAATATGGGCGTCGATTTTGTCTCCACATTATTTAAGTCTCATTTTTCATTGCTTCTGGTTGCTAGAAGCTTGTTCTTTGGCATTTTTTCCCATTCCTGAAACTGTCATTTAAGGAATTTGATCAATTTTGCTTTATATGTTGTTTTTTCTCTTACATATTGCAAGATGTCTCATGTTGCATCTGAGTCAGAAGATACTTCAGGAAAATCGCTGCCTGGTGCTGGAACTACCAAAGCTAAGTGTATCTGCTGTAAACTTTTGGTAGCTGTTCCTCCAGCTGTTGTTTGTATTAAATGTCATGACAAACTTGTTAATGCAGAAAATATTTCCTTTAGTAAAATACCATTACCTGTTGCAGTTCCATCAACATCTAATGTTCAGAGTGTTCCTGATAACATAAGAGATTTTGTTTCTGAATCCATTAAGAAGGCTATGTCTGTTATTCCTCCTTCTAGTAAACCTAAAAAGTCTTTTAAAACTTCTCTTTATCCAGATGAATTTTTAAATGAACATCATCATTCTGATTCTAATGATTCTTCTGGTTCAGAGGATTCTGTTTCAGAGGTTGATGCTGATAAATCTTCATATTTATTTGGAATGTATTCGTTCTTTACTTAAAGAAGTCCTAATTGCATTAGAAATTGAGGATTCTGGTCCTCTTGATACTAAATATAGTAGAGGTGAGGTCCGGTCGGCAGATTAGGGGTTAATAATTGTAGGTAAGGTAGCAGCGGCGTTGGGGGCGGCAGATTAGGGGTTAATAAATATTATGCAGGGGTCGGCGGTGTTAGGGGCAGCAGATTAGGGGTACATAGGGATAACGTAGGTTGCGGCGGTGTGCGGTCGGCAGATTAGGGGTTAAAAAAATTTGAGTGGCGGCGATGTGGGGGGGGCCTCGGTTTAGGGGTACATAGGTAGTTTATGGGTGTTAGTGTACTTTAGAGCACAGTAGTTAAGAGCTTTATGAACCGGCGTTAGCCCAGAAAGCTCTTAACTCCTGGCTTTTTTCTGCAGCTGGAGTTTTGACGTTAGATTTCTAACGCTCACTTCAGCCACCACTTCAGCCAAGACTCTAAATAACGGCATTAGAAAGATCCCATTGAAAATATAGGATACGCAAATGGCGTAGGGGGATCTGCGGTATGGAAAAGGTGCGGTTGCAAAGTGAGCGTTAGACCCTTACCTACACGACTCTAAATACCAGCGGTAGCCCAAAACCAGCATTAGGAGCCTCTAACGCTGGTTTTGACGGCTAACGCCAAACTCTAAATCTAGCGGTTAGAGCTTAGTGAGTTTGTCAAAGGATCTAATGTGGAATCTGTTTACATAATTATTGTATGGATCCCTATTAGGGTTTCCATTTGTATTAAAGGGACAGTAAAGTCAAAATTAAACTTTCATGATTCCGAAAGTGCAATTTTAAACAGTTTACTTCTGTTATCAATTATGCATAGTTCTCCTTGTATCATTTGTTAAAGAGTAATCATAAGTGAGCTCAGTAGTTTTCATAGCTGTCAGGCAAAACATGCCTAAATCATTGCTATATGTAGTTGCCAACTCTGTCATAGAGTGTCTGTAGCATTATATGGTAGCTGTGTTTGCAACTATGTATAACATTACTATAAATATTATTGCAAGCACTGCTGCCAGATGGCTAAACACACATGAATGCTCTTGTCATTCTCTATTCAATCAATTTAAGTTTAATTTTGGCTTTACTGTCCCTTTTAAAGTCCATTTGGGGTGGGCAGAATATTCACAGACCAGCCAGCAAGTTCCTCTAAGAGTCAGGAAATGTGCGCCAAGATCTAGTTTGCCATCCTCATTCAGAGCTCTTGAGCACAAGTCTGAAGTCATACTCAAGAAGCATGATTGGTCTGAGCTATTTCTGGGATTAAATGGACAGTTTCCAGTTATTATTCAGATTTTTTTTTAATGAAAATTTTGTGTGAATTTGACATTCTTTCCTCTTGGAAAATCAAACAAAGGTTGTTTGGAGTTTCAGTTCCAGTAATGTTTGATAGATGAATTGGTCCACCATGCCAACGAAAGAGAGGTGAGCATTTGACTACTGTAAGCAGCATGCTCACATATTAACTCATGCACAAACCCTCCGCGTTCACTGCTCATTGCTCATCTTCATTGAGCATTCTAGGTCTGTGATATATTGGGTTGCCAAGAAAGAAGCTAGTGTTTATTTCTTTCATGTAATTAGCAAGAGTCCATGAGCTAGTGACGTATGGGATATACATTCCTACCAGGAGGGGCAAAGTTTCCCAAACCTCAAAATGCCTATAAATACACCCCTCACCACACCCACAAATCAGTTTGACAAACTTTGCCTCCTATGGAGGTGGTGAAGTAAGTTTGTGCTAGATTCTACGTTGATATGCGCTCCGCAGCAGGTTGGAGCCCGGTTTTCCTCTCAGTGTGCAGTGAATGTCAGAGGGATGTGAGGAGAGTATTGCCTATTTGAATGCAATGATCTCCTTCTACGGGGTCTATTTCATAGCTTCTCTGTTATCGGTCGTAGAGATTCATCTCTTACCTCCCTTTTCAGATCGACAATATACTCTTATATATATACCATTACCTCTGCTGATTTTCGTTTCAGTACTGGTTTGGCTTTCTACAACATGTAGACGAGTGTCCTGGGGTAAGTAAGTCTTATTTTCTGTGACACTCTAAGCTATGGTTGGGCGCTTTTTTATAAAGTTCTAAATATATGTATTCAAACATTTATTTGCCTTGACTCAGGATGTTCAACATTCCTTCTTTTCAGACAGTCAGTTTCATATTTGGGATAATGCATTTGAATCAATCATTTTTTCTTACCTTAAAAAATTTGACTTTTTCCCTGTGGGCTGTTAGGCTCGCGGGGGCTGAAAATGCTTCATTTTATTGCGTCATTCTTGGCGCGGACTTTTTTGGCGCAAAAAATCTTTTCTGTTTCCGGCGTCATACGTGTCGCCGGAAGTTGCGTCACTTTTTGACGTTCTTTTGCGCCAAAAATGTCGGCGTTCCGGATGTGGCGTCATTTTTGGCGCCAAAAGCATTTAGGCGCCAAATAATGTGGGCGTCTTATTTGGCGCTAAAAAAAAAAATATGGGCGTCGATTTTGTCTCCACATTATTTAAGTCTCATTTTTCATTGCTTCTGGTTGCTAGAAGCTTGTTCTTTGGCATTTTTTCCCATTCCTGAAACTGTCATTTAAGGAATTTGATCAATTTTGCTTTATATGTTGTTTTTTCTCTTACATATTGCAAGATGTCTCATGTTGCATCTGAGTCAGAAGATACTTCAGGAAAATCGCTGCCTGGTGCTGGAACTACCAAAGCTAAGTGTATCTGCTGTAAACTTTTGGTAGCTGTTCCTCCAGCTGTTGTTTGTATTAAATGTCATGACAAACTTGTTAATGCAGAAAATATTTCCTTTAGTAAAATACCATTACCTGTTGCAGTTCCATCAACATCTAATGTTCAGAGTGTTCCTGATAACATAAGAGATTTTGTTTCTGAATCCATTAAGAAGGCTATGTCTGTTATTCCTCCTTCTAGTAAACCTAAAAAGTCTTTTAAAACTTCTCTTTATCCAGATGAATTTTTAAATGAACATCATCATTCTGATTCTAATGATTCTTCTGGTTCAGAGGATTCTGTTTCAGAGGTTGATGCTGATAAATCTTCATATTTATTTGGAATTTATTCGTTCTTTACTTAAAGAAGTCCTAATTGCATTAGAAATTGAGGATTCTGGTCCTCTTGATACTAAATCTAAACGTTTAGACAAGGTCTTTAAATCTCCTGTAGTTATTCCAGAAGTTTTTCCTGTTCCTGGTGCTATTTCTGAAGTAATTTCCAGGGAATGGAATAATTTGGGTAATTCATTTACTCCTTCTAAACGATTTAAGCAATTATATCCTGTGCCGTCTGACAGATTAGAGTTTTGGGACAAAATCCCTAAGGTTGATGGGGCTATCTCTACCCTTGCTAAACGTACTACTATTCCTACGGCAGATGGTACTTCCTTTAAGGATCCTTTAGATAGGAAAATTGAATCCTTTCTAAGAAAAGCTTATTTGTGTTCAGGTAATCTTCTTAGACCTGCTATATCTTTGGCGGATGTTGCTGCAGCTTCAACTTTTTGGTTGGAAACTTTAGCGCAACAAGTATCAGATCATGATTCTCATAACATTATTATTCTTCTCAGACAAGAGACGTCTAAAATTGATTTCAGCTTGGCGAAACCTTCAGTCACAATCATTCCCTTCGGTAGCCTTATGCATGGAAATTCTAGGTTTTATGACTGCTGCATCGGACGCGATCCCCTTTGCTCGTTTTCACATGCGACCTCTTCAGCTCTGTATGCTGAACCAATGGTGCAGGGATTACACAAAGATATCTCAATTAATATCTTTAAAACCGATTGTACGACACTCTCTGACGTGGTGGACAGATCACCATTGTTTAGTTCAGGGGGCTTCTTTTGTTCTTCCGACCTGGACTGTAATTTCAACAGATGCAAGTCTTACAGGTTGGGGAGCTGTGTGGGGGTCTCTGACGGCACAAGGGGTTTGGGAATCTCAGGAGGTGAGATTACCGATCAATATTTTGGAAATCCGTGCAATTTTCAGAGCTCTTCAGTCTTGGCCTCTTCTGAAGAGAGAATCGTTCATTTGTTTTCAGACAGACAATGTCACAACTGTGGCATACATCAATCATCAAGGAGGGACTCACAGTCCTCTGGCTATGAAAGAAGTATCTCGAATTCTGCTTTGGGCGGAATCCATCTCCTGTCTAATCTCTGCGGTTCATATTCCAGGTATAGACAATTGGGAAGCGGATTATCTCAGTCGCCAAACGTTGCATCCGGACGAATGGTCTCTTCACCCAGAGGTATTTCTTCAGATTGTTCAAATGTGGGAACTTCCAGAAATAGATCTGATGGCTTCTCATCTAAACAAGAAACTTCCCAGGTATCTGTCCAGATCCCGGGATCCTCAGGCGGAGGCAGTGGATGCATTATCACTTCCTTGGAAGTATCATCCTGCCTATATCTTTCCGTCTCTAGTTCTTCTTCCAAGAGTAATCTCCAAGATTCTGAAGGAATGCTCGTTTGTTCTGCTGGTAGCTCCAGCATGGCCTCACAGGTTTTGGTATGCGGATCTTGTCCGGATGGCCTCTTGACAACCGTGGACTCTTCCGTTAAGACCAGACCTTCTGTCGCAAGGTCCTTTTTTCTATCAGGATCTCAAATCCTTAAATTTAAAGGTATGGAGATTGAACGCTTGATTCTTGGTCAAAGAGGTTTCTCTGACTCTGTGATTAATACTATGTTACAGGCTCGTAAATCTGTATCTAGAGAGATATATTATAGAGTCTGGAAGACTTATATTTCTTGGTGTCTTTCTCATCATTTTTCCTGGCATTCTTTTAGAATTCCGAGAATTTTTCAGTTTCTTCAGGATGGTTTAGATAAAGGTTTGTCCGCAAGTTCCTTGAAAGGTCAAATCTCTGCTCTTTCTGTTCTTTTTCACAGAAAGATTGCTAATCTTCCTGATATTCATTGTTTTGTACAAGCCTTGGTTCGTATAAAACCTGTCATTAAGTCAATTTCTCCTCCTTGGAGTTTGAATTTGGTTCTGGGGGCTCTTCAAGCTCCTCCGTTTGAACCTATGCATTCATTGGACATTAAATTACTTTCTTGGAAAGTTTTGTTCCTTTTGGCCATCTCTTCTGCCAGAAGAGTCTCTGAATTGTCTGCTCTTTCTTGTGAGTCTCCTTTTCTGATTTTTCATCAGGATAAGGCGGTGTTGCGAACTTCTTTTGAATTTTTACCTAAGTTGTGAATTCCAACAACATTAGTAGAGAAATTGTGGTTCCTTCATTATGTCCTAATCCTAAGAATTCTAAGGAGAAATCATTGCATTCTTTGGATGTTGTTAGAGCTTTGAAATATTATGTTGAAGCTACTAAGACTTTCCGAAAGACTTCTAGTCTATTTGTCATCTTTTCCGGTTCTAGAAAAGGCCAGAAAGCTTCTGCCATTTCTTTGGCATCTTGGTTGAAATCTTTGATTCATCATGCTTATGTTGAGTCGGGCAAAACTCCGCCTCAAAGGATTACAGCTCATTCTACTAGGTCAGTCTCTACTTCCTGGGCATTTAAGAATGAAGCTTCGGTTGATCAGATTTGCAAAGCTGCAACTTGGTCTTCTTTGCATACTTTTACTAAATTCTACCATTTTGATGTGTTTTCTTCTTCTGAAGCTGTTTTTGGTAGAAAAGTACTTCAGGCAGCTGTTTCAGTTTGAATCTTCTGCTTATATTTTTAAAATAATACTTTATTTTGGGTGTGGATTATTTTCAGCGGAATTGGCTGTCTTTATTTTATCCCTCCCTCTCTAGTGACTCTTGCGTGGAAGATCCACATCTTGGGTAGTCATTATCCCATACGTCACTAGCTCATGGACTCTTGCTAATTACATGAAAGAAAACATAATTTATGTAAGAACTTACCTGATAAATTAATTTCTTTCATATTAGCAAGAGTCCATGAGGCCCGCCCTTTTTTGTGGTGGTTATGATTTTTTGTATAAAGCACAATTATTCCAATTCCTTATTTTTTATGCTTTCGCACTTTTTCTTATCACCCCACTTCTTGGCTATTCGTTAAACTGATTTGTGGGTGTGGTGAGGGGTGTATTTATAGGCATTTTGAGGTTTGGGAAACTTTGCCCCTCCTGGTAGGAATGTATATCCCATACGTCACTAGCTCATGGACTCTTGCTAATATGAAAGAAATGAATTTATCAGGTAAGTTCTTACATAAATTATGTTTTTCACAGGTGCGGCTATATTTCATTTTGTCAATTTAAATTGAGTTAAGTGCAACAAACAGTTGATTCCTAAAGTTTTCCTATTTCCTGTATGTGATAAAACCTTTTTAGTACTAGTAGTAATAAATATTTGTGCATGTACTGTCTTAAAAGGACATGTGCAAAATATCTCAATCTATCTATCTATCTATATCGTTCTCCACAGAAATATGTTGCCAGCTGGGTGGCATTGAGGTAGCTGGGTGGAGGGGGGGGGGTGGTCAGTGTAGTACTCTGCAACATTATAACATTTTCTGCTATCCAAAACACACATTCATTGTATAATTTAACATACATTTATTTAATGATAATTTGTGCAATAGACATTGAAATGTTTAAATATCTGCTAATTTTAGCATAATATTGGCTTACATTTTAGCTTGTTGGTCAGTAAAATCAGCCAGGTAGGTGTTGCGCCCCCTTTAAAAAGATCCTGGGGAGAACACTGGTCTGTCTGTCTTTATCTTATCTATCTTATGTATATTTATTAGATTAAAAAAAAAAAAGTTTAACTACAGTTCATTTTAATATTATATGTAGGATTGTGTTAGTAAGGTGCAACCTGGGAAAAGTGTTACATATAGAGTTTTTAGAGAAGTTGATGGACCGAAATTAGGAACATCCAAAAGACCAGGGATACAGCACACTCGCTATCTAGAATAAATTACAGCGACAGTTAGGGTTATATGCAAAAAAAATAATTTTATGTAGTCATAAATATATAAAAACCAACATATATGTAAACAAATATGTGAACAAACACATGAAGACAGGGCTTGGATTGGGCTCCTCATAATTGAGCATAACTAGCCAGCTTGACAAATTCATATGGGGCACCATAACATGCAAAATTCAGCATAAAGATGCAAAAGCTAGATGTTAGTAGCAGAACGCACTCCAAGCAGGAAAGGCAGAACTCAAGGTATAAACTCCATTTAAAACGACCAAACATGAAGTGTCCACATGAGCATATATCGCCAACTCCACCGGTCAGACCGCAGTCAGCAAACAGCCAACTCCACTTGTCTCAAATATGTTACCTTCCTTTTGCTAGTTGGTAGCGATGTAAAGGCTCACTTCACTTCCACAGGGTCGATGGTAGAAAACAGGAGGTTGTGGGGAGATCCCATGTGTTAGGAGCTGCACACCTACGCGTCCTCTTGCGTTTCACTCCGTCACAATAGCAGCCAGGAGCTTCTTCCGGGTGATGATATATTTATTAGATCTTTATCCTGTCACAGAAATTGAGCTGGTATAAGAAAAAAAAAGCTTCAACAACTATTTTACATGCCAGTTCCCATTTTTGGTTCAGCACCTGGGAAGCGCTTGCTAATTGGTGTCTACATTTAGACACCAATCAACAAGTGCTACCCAGGTGCTGAACCAAAAATGGGTTGGCTCCTAAGCTTACATTCTTTTTCAAATAAAGATACCAAGAGAACGAAGAAAAATTGATGATAGGAGGATAATTACAAATTGCTTAAAATTGCCTGCCCTATCTGAATCATGAAAGTTTAATGTTGACTAGTCTATCCATTTAAATGCATAAAGAATATTTCTATATATACGTTTTGACCTTTGCATCCATGTCCCCCCCCCCACAAATTTTAATGGAAAAAGGTTTTGCCCTAAGAATATTTATTTATGACAAGGGAATAATTTTGGGAAAAGTGTTTTTCATACAATAAATTCTATTTTTGTGATATTTTACCCTATATCTCTTTTTATTGCATCCTCCAATATTGACACATTTTCTCTAGAACATAGAGGGATGAGTAGAGAGGTCAATTGAATTTGCTCCATTAAGTACTTTATAGTACATGAATCTGGTCTCTCTGTTCCTATTGTCTTCCTCTAAAATTAAAAATCCTGAACCAAACATTTAAGGAACTTGATAACACTGCTCCCTACTAAATATCTGTCCATGTCTCTAGATACTCTCCCACCTTTGCTTTGCCAAGACCTCTTACTGTCCCCCCTCATGTTACCGCCTCACATTCCAGTGTACAGGATTAGCCCCAGTCTTCTGGAATATTCTGGAACCCTCCACAAGACTCATCTTTTTTACTTTTCAAAGTTTCAAGTCCTTATAAAGTGTATGCATAAAAGGAATACTTTGCTTTCTTACCGTACCTCTCTTTTTATTGTCCACTCCCTTCTAACCATTAGCATGTTAGCTCACAAGCCCACCTGTTCAGTAAATCATGTATGGTGATCTGCAACAGCTACACATGGGCAGGGCCTCTATACATTCAGATGATCATTATTGCCTGTTATAAATGTTACCATTTGTATATTGCACCAACGTTTATAGTGATGTGGAATCTGTTGGCGCTCTACAAATAAATGGCGATGATGATCTGTTGAAATTAATAATTTAAAAAATATATGGATGTATAGAATTTACTGAAATGGCTCATTATAGTGGATCAGGAATCTTTTTTAAATTATATTTAAAGGGACATTAAACCCAAAACTGGTATATATATTTTATTATTATTATTTATTATTATTATTTATTTATAAAGCGCCAACAGATTCCGCAGTGCTGCCCATTGGTACAAAGATAAAAAGTACAACGGAGAAACAATACAATAAAAGACAGTTTTACAGACAAATACAGGGGGAATTGATGGCCCTATTCCGTGGGAACTTACAATCTATGGGTAGGAGGATGGGAAACAGGAGGTGGGGACTGCAAAGGTGAGAATGATATTAGTGAGGAGATAGATGAAGGAAACTGTTAGGTAAGTGAAGGTCATTTGTTTCTGAGTCAGGTGATAAGCTTCCCTGAACAAAAAGGTCTTTAGGGAACGTTGAAAGGAGGAGAGTTTAGGGGAAAATCTGACAGCTTGAGGAAGTGCATTCCAGAGCAGGGTTCTTCAGACTTTTTTTCCCAAGACCCAGTGCCATGATACCACAAACCTTTGCGACCCTATTTTTATGCTTGGTTTGAAAGTATTAGTAAGTAATATACAACTTGATAGCTGCAATTTTTGGCAAAGTGACTAAAATATGTGTGTACTTTATTCCTGATTGTAGTCAAACTTTAAAAAGTAGTAAAACGTAATAACTCACCCTCCCTCTCATACACTGCACACACTTCCATATAACACACACACACACTCTCATGCAAAACACAAACCACTCAAACACTCATATACAACACACACACAACACACACATTCTCATACAACACACACATAACATGCACTCTCATACAGCACACACACTCATGCAACACACACCACAATCATTCTCATACAACACACAAGAACACAACACACACTCTTATACAACACACACCCCACAAACTCTCATACAAAACACACAAACACACACACTCTTATACAACACACACACCACACACACTCTTATAGAACAAACACACACATACCACACACTCTCATACAACACACACACCACACACTCTCATACAACACAATCCACATAGGCTCTCATGCAACACACACACACACACACAAGCCGTGACCCAGTAAGCATGGTGTTGCGGCCCAGTAATGGGTCCGACCCGTAGTTTGAAGAACCCTGTTCCAGAGGGTTGGTGCCGCATGATAGAAGTCCTGTAGTCTAGCATGAGAGGAGGTGATGGTAGAGGACGCAAGGAGCAGGTCATTGTTGGATCTTAGGGGGCGGGTTGGAGTATATTTGTTGATGAGTGAGGACAGGTAGGTTGGGGCAGCATTGGTGAGGGCTTATTAGGTCAGGGTGAGAATTTTGAATTTAACTCTGCTGTGAATAGGGAGCCAGTGAAGGGACTCACAGAGAGGTGCAGCAAAAACAGAGCGTCAAGAGAGGTGGATTAGCCTTGCAGATGCATTTAGGATGGATTGAAGGGGAGAGAGACGGGAGAGAGGGAGTCCAGTTAGTAGGTTATTACTTGGGGAGATAGTGGTGCCGCCAACAGTGATAGAAAAATTAGAAACTGGAGTAGAGTTAGATGGGGGATTAGAAGTAGTTCGGTCTTGGACATGTTTATTTTTAGGTGGTGAGTGGTCATCCACAAGGAAATGCCAGATAAGCAGTCGCTGATGTGAGAATTGACAGATATATATATATATATATATATATATATCATACAGTTTTGAACAATTTTCCAATTTAGTTTAGCTAGTTTTCATTGTTCCATTGCTCAAAATCTATACCTAGGTAGGCTCAGGAGCAGCCATGCACTACTATTTCATATATATGCTTCCTGTAATTGGTTCACCAGATGTGTTCAGCTAGCTCTGAGTAGAGAATTGCTGCTCCTTCAACAAAGGATACCAAAGGAATCAAGCAAATTAAATTAGAGAAGTAAATAGGAAAGTGGTTTAATTTTGATTTTGTGTTTCAGCCCCTTTAATGTATCGTGTGGCTTTTTTATATGCATTTCTAAGATGTTGTCTTACTTTGATATATTAAAACATATTTTGCATAGTAACCAGGAGATGGCGCTGAAGTTTCACACAACCAAAACAATTTTTAACTGGCTGGTCATAAAGTTAAGCTGATGTGGGCGAAACTCTATTTGCTGCAGTGTATGGTAATTATTTGTTGCTTGTTTCAGCTGTATCATCCCTCTTCATTTGTTTGTTTTTCTTATCCTAGGATGTTTTTATTTTCTCCCCCTCTACATGTATTTCACTGTATGGTCACTATGGTGATGCTCTATTTCCTGATACTATTTTTTTTTCCAGACATAAATTCCTAAAGGTGTCATGAGCTCAGGCATAAGCTGTTACACCTGCCGGCCGTTGCCTTATTTTAAGGGTTAATTGTTCTTGCAAACAGACAGGTAGAGTTACCATATCAGTCGTACACTTACTTTGATTTATTTGTATTATATTTTTTCCCTCTGTTCTGTTTGGTATTGTCCCTAAGACAGGATTTGCATGCTCCCTGCGACGCCAGGGCTTTATCTCCTGTAAATCATGTGCTTTGAATCAGTTTCGGCAGCCAGCTGTGAAAGGCAGCAAATACTCGATGCTCACCCCGAGGAGACCTTGAGAGATAAAAAACAAAATTCTCTGACAAGTCATCATTCAAATGTTTATTCACTGCTTAAGAATTAGTTCAGTGTGCAAATAAACAAGAACTGGTGGCAGCATATCCAGCATCTGCTTTTTAGGTCAAATTAAAAATCTTCTTAATAAAGTGTGTGTGTATATAACATTTATTTTTACCACAGTTTATTTTGAAACGTGTTGCCAGAATGAGTTTCTGATTTGTGTGTAACGGGCTTGTCCAACCTAAGGCCCAGGGCAGGATCACAGTGTGCTCCTCTACTTTTTGATGAGTAAAACAAAAACAGACCCTCATATTTTTAGATATCTCCTAATGTGGGATACTTTATGATACATAACTTAAAAGAATATCAAACAGTGCTCCTTTCGTAACAACAAATAATTTAAAGTAAACATAAAAAGAAACAGATTGTGTAAAAAAAAAACAAGTGCAAATAACTTACTTGTTTTATTGCGAAATGAGCACTTAGAAATTCTCAGTGTAGCCACTGCCCTCAGGGAAATAAGAGAGCTGACGTTTTGGCAACTTAGGTTTTATTATGCCTCTTCTGAGCATGGGCTAATCTGACTCACTGTTTATCTAGTATTGACTTAATACTAAACTAGCTTATGTTACTTTAGAACTTTTATGACATCAACTACATCAGGCTTTATGTAAAGACACCTCCTTGTAGGGCTGTGACAGGAAGCAATGGACACTGTACGATTGAAGTTTAAAAAAAGAATTAAAAGGTACAATCCATTTAAAATGATGAATAAAACATGTTACAGTGATTTTTTATTTTAGTGCTTTTACAAAAACGAAAGAGACTCTTTTATATCCCTTTTTAACCCCTTAATGACCACAACACTTCCATTTTCTGTCCGTTTGGGACCAAGGCTATTTTTACATTTTTAAGGTGTTTATGTTTAGCTGTAATTTTCCTCTTACTCATTTACTGTACCCACACATATTATATACTGTTTTTCTCGCCATTAAATGGACTTTCAAAAGATACCATTATTTTCATCATATCTTATAATTTACTATAATTTTTTTTTATAAAATATGAGGAAATAATCACACTTTTTCTAACTTTGACCCCCAAAATCTGTTACACATCTACAACCACCAAAAAAAAAACATGCTAAATAGTTTCTAAATTTTGTCCTGAGTTTAGAAATACCCAATGTTTACATGTTCTTTGCTTTTTTTGCAAGTTATAGGGCCATAAATACAAGTAGCACTTTGCTATTTCCAAACCACTTTTTTTTCAAAATTAGCGCTAGTTACATTGAAACACTGATATCTTTCAGGAATCCCTGAATATCCATTGACATGTATATATATTTTTTTAGAAGACATCCCAAAGTATTGATCTAGGCCCATTTTGGTATATTTCATGCCACCATTTCACCGCCAAATGCAATCAAATTAAAAAAAGTTACATTTCTCCAACATAGGTGTGTCCGGTCCACGGCGTCATCCTTACTTGTGGGATATTCTCTTCCCCAACAGGAAATGGCAAAGAGCCCAGCAAAGCTGGTCACATGATCCCTCCTAGGCTCCGCCTACCCCAGTCATTCTCTTTGCCGTTGTACAAGCAACATCTCCACGGAGATGGCTTAGAGTTTTTTAGTGTTTAACTGTAGTTTTTATTATTCAATCAAGAGTTTGTTATTTTGAAATAGTGCTGGTATGTACTATTTACTCAGAAACAGAAAAGAGATGAAGATTTCTGTTTGTATGAGGAAAATGATTTTAGCAACCGTCACTAAAATCCATGGCTGTTCCACACAGGACTGTTGAGAGCAATTAACTTCAGTTGGGGGAACAGTGAGCAGTCTCTTGCTGCTTGAGGTATGACACATTCTAACAAGACGATGTAATGCTGGAAGCTGTCATTTTCCCTATGGGATCCGGTAAGCCATGTTTATTACGATTGTAAATAAGGGCTTCAAAAAGGGCTTATTAAGACTGTAGACTTTTTTTGGGCTAAATCGATTGATTATTAACACATATTTAGCCTTGAGGAATCATTTTATCTGGGTATTTTGATATAATAATATCGGCAGGCACTGTTTTAGACACCTTATTCTTTAGGGGCTTTCCCAAAGCATAGGCAGAGCCTCATTTTCGCGCCGGTGTTGCGCACTTGTTTTTGAGAGGCATGGCATGCAGTCGCATGTGAGAGGAGCTCGGATACTTAGAAAAGACTTTCTGAAGGCGTCATTTGGTATCGTATTCCCCTTGGGGCTTGGTTGGGTCTCAGCAAAGCAGATACCAGGGACTGTAAAGGGGTTAAAGTTCAAAACGGCTCCGGTTCCGTTATTTTAAGGGTTAAAGCTTCCAAATTTGGTGTGCAATACTTTTAAGGCTTTAAGACACTGTGGTGAAAATTTGGTGAATTTTGAACAATTCCTTCATGTTTTTTCGCATTTGCAGTAAAAAAGTGTGTTCAGTTTAAAATTTAAAGTGACAGTAACGGTTTTATTTTAAAACGTTTTTTGTACTTTGTTATCAAGTTTATGCCTGTTTAACATGTCTGAACTACCAGATAGACTGTGTTCTGAATGTGGGGAAGCCAGAATTCCTATTCATTTAAATAAATGTGATTTATGTGACAATGACAATGATGCCCAAGATGATTCCTCAAGTGAGGGGAGTAAGCATGGTACTGCATCATTCCCTCCTTCGTCTACACGAGTCTTGCCCACTCAGGAGGCCCCTAGTACATCTAGCGCGCCAATACTCCTTACTATGCAACAATTAACGGCTGTAATGGATAATTCTGTCAAAAACATTTTAGCCAAAATGAACACTTATCAGCGTAAGCGCGACTGCTCTGTTTTAGATACTGAAGAGCATGACGACGCTGATATTAATATTTCTGAAGGGCCTCTAACTCAGTCTGATGGGGCCAGGGAGGTTTTGTCTGAGGGAGAAATTACTGATTCAGGGCACATTTCTCAACAAGCTGAACCTGATGTGATTGCTTTTAAATTTAAGTTGGAACATCTCCGCATTCTGCTTAAGGAGGTATTATCCACTCTGGATGATTGTGACAAGTTGGTCATCCCAGAGAAACTATGTAAAATGGACAAGTTCCTAGAGGTGCCGGGGCTCCCAGAAGCTTTTCCTATACCCAAGCGGGTGGCGGACATTGTTAATAAAGAATGGGAAAGGCCCGGTATTCCTTTCGTCCCTCCCCCCATATTTAAAAAATTGTTTCCTATGGTCGACCCCAGAAAGGACTTATGGCAGACAGTCCCCAAGGTCGAGGGAGCGGTTTCCACTTTAAACAAACGCACCACTATACCCATAGAGGATAGTTGTGCTTTCAAAGATCCTATGGATAAAAAATTAGAAGGTTTGCTTAAAAAGATGTTTGTTCAGCAGGGTTACCTTCTACAACCAATTTCATGCATTGTCCCTGTCGCTACAGCCGCATGTTTCTGGTTCGATGAGCTGATAAAGGCGGTCGACAGTGATTCTCCTCCTTATGAGGAGATTATGGACAGAATCAATGCTCTCAAATTGGCTAATTCTTTCACCCTAGACGCCACTTTGCAATTGGCTAGGTTAGCGGCTAAGAATTCTGGGTTTGCTATTGTGGCGCGCAGAGCGCTTTGGTTGAAATCTTGGTCGGCTGATGCGTCTTCCAAGAACAAGCTACTTAACATTCCTTTCAAGGGGAAAACGCTGTTTGGCCCTGACTTGAAAGAGATTATCTCGGATATCACTGGGGGTAAGGGCCACGCCCTTCCTCAGGATCGGCCTTTCAAGGCAAAAAATAAACCTAATTTTCGTCCCTTTCGTAGAAACGGACCAGCCCAAGGTGCTACGTCCTCTAAGCAAGAGGGTAATACTTCTCAAGCCAAGCCAGCTTGGAGACCAATGCAAGGCTGGAACAAGGGAAAGCAGGCCAAGAAACCTGCCACTGCTACCAAGACAGCATGAAATGTTGGCCCCCGATCCGGGACCGGATCTGGTGGGGGGCAGACTCTCTCTCTTCGCTCAGGCTTGGGCAAGAGATGTTCTGGATCCTTGGGCGCTAGAAATAGTCTCCCAAGGTTATCTTCTGGAATTCAAGGGACTTCCCCCAAGGGGGAGGTTCCACAGGTCTCAGTTGTCTTCAGACCACATAAAAAGACAGGCATTCTTACATTGTGTAGAAGACCTGTTAAAAATGGGAGTGATTCATCCCGTTCCATTAAGAGAACAAGGGATGGGGTTCTACTCCAATCTGTTTATAGTTCCCAAAAAAGAGGGAACGTTCAGACCAATCTTAGATCTCAAGATCTTAAACAAGTTTCTCAAGGTTCCATCGTTCAAGATGGAAACCATTCGAACTATTCTTCCTTCCATCCAGGAAGGTCAATTCTTGACCACGGTGGATTTAAAGGATGCGTATCTACATATTCCTATCCACAAGGAACATCATCGGTTCCTGAGGTTCGCATTCCTGGACAAACATTACCAGTTCGTGGCGCTTCCTTTCGGATTAGCCACTGCTCCAAGGATTTTCACAAAGGTACTAGGGTCCCTTCTAGCTGTGCTAAGACCAAGGGGCATTGCTGTAGTACCTTACTTGGACGACATTCTGATTCAAGCGTCGTCCCTTCCTCAAGCAAAGGCTCACACGGACATTGTCCTGGCCTTTCTCAGATCTCACGGATGGAAAGTGAACGTGGAAAAGAGTTCTCTATCTCCGTCAACAAGGGTTCCCTTCTTGGGAACAATAATAGACTCCTTAGAAATGAGGATTTTTCTGACAGAGGCCAGAAAAACAAAACTTCTAGACTCTTGTCGGATACTTCATTCCGTTCCTCTTCCTTCCATAGCTCAGTGCATGGAAGTGATCGGGTTGATGGTAGCGGCAATGGACATAGTTCCTTTTGCACGCATTCATCTAAGACCATTACAACTGTGCATGCTCAGTCAGTGGAATGGGGACTATACAGACTTGTCTCCGAAGATACAAGTAAATCAGAAGACCAGAGACTCACTCCGTTGGTGGCTGTCCCTGGACAACCTGTCACGAGGGATGACATTCCGCAGACCAGAGTGGGTCATTGTCACGACCGACGCCAGTCTGATGGGCTGGGGCGCGGTCTGGGGATCCCTGAAAGCTCAGGGTCTTTGGTCTCGGGAAGAATCTCTTCTACCGATAAATATTCTGGAACTGAGAGCGATATTCAATGCTCTCAAGGCTTGGCCTCAGCTAGCGAGGGCCAAGTTCATACGGTTTCAATCAGACAACATGACAACTGTTGCGTACATCAACCATCAGGGGGGAACAAGGAGTTCCCTGGCGATGGAAGAAGTGACCAAAATCATTCTATGGGCGGAGTCTCACTCCTGCCACCTGTCTGCTATCCACATCCCAGGAGTGGAAAATTGGGAAGCGGATTTTCTGAGTCGTCAGACATTGCATCCGGGGGAGTGGGAACTCCATCCGGAAATCTTTGCCCAAGTCACTCAGCTGTGGGGCATTCCAGACATGGATCTGATGGCCTCTCGTCAGAACTTCAAAGTTCCTTGCTACGGGTCCAGATCCAGGGATCCCAAGGCGGCTCTAGTGGATGCACTAGTAGCACCTTGGACCTTCAAACTAGCTTATGTGTTCCCGCCGTTTCCTCTCATCCCCAGGCTGGTAGCCAGGATCAATCAGGAGAGGGCGTCGGTGATCTTGATAGCTCCTGCGTGGCCACGCAGGACTTGGTATGCAGATCTGGTGAATATGTCATCGGCTCCTCCTTGGAAGCTACCTTTGAGACGAGACCTTCTTGTTCAGGGTCCGTTCGAACATCCGAATCTGGTTTCACTCCAGCTGACTGCTTGGAGATTGAACGCTTGATCTTATCGAAGCGAGGGTTCTCAGATTCTGTTATCGATACTCTTGTTCAGGCCAGAAAGCCTGTAACTAGAAAGATTTACCACAAAATTTGGAAAAAATATATCTGTTGGTGTGAATCTAAAGGATTCCCTTGGGACAAGGTTAAGATTCCTAGGATTCTATCCTTCCTTCAAGAAGGATTGGAAAAAGGATTATCTGCAAGTTCCCTGAAGGGACAGATTTCTGCCTTGTCTGTGTTACTTCACAAAAAGCTGGCCGCTGTGCCAGATGTTCAAGCCTTTGTTCAGGCTCTGGTTAGAATTAAGCCTGTTTACAAACCTTTGACTCCTCCTTGGAGTCTCAATTTAGTTCTTTCAGTTCTTCAGGGGGTTCCGTTTGAACCCTTGCATTCCGTTGATATTAAGTTATTATCTTGGAAAGTTTTGTTTTTAGTTGCAATTTCTTCTGCTAGAAGAGTTTCAGAATTATCTGCTCTGCAGTGTTCTCCTCCTTATCTGGTGTTCCATGCAGATAAGGTGGTTTTACGTACTAAACCTGGTTTTCTTCCAAAAGTTGTTTCTAACAAAAACATTAACCAGGAGATTATCGTACCTTCTCTATGTCCGAAACCAGTTTCAAAGAAGGAACGTTTGTTGCACAATTTGGATGTTGTTCGCGCTCTAAAATTCTATTTAGATGCTACAAAGGATTTTAGACAAACATCTTCCTTGTTTGTTGTTTATTCCGGTAAACGGAGAGGTCAAAAAGCAACTTCTACCTCTCTCTCTTTTTGGATTAAAAGCATCATCAGATTGGCTTACGAGACTGCCGGACGGCAGCCTCCCGAAAGAATCACAGCTCATTCCACTAGGGCTGTGGCTTCCACATGGGCCTTCAAGAACGAGGCTTCTGTTGATCAGATATGTAGGGCAGCGACTTGGTCTTCACTGCACACTTTTACCAAATTTTACAAGTTTGATACTTTTGCTTCTTCTGAGGCTATTTTTGGGAGAAAGGTTTTGCAAGCCGTGGTGCCTTCCATTTAGGTGACCTGATTTGCTCCCTCCCTTCATCCGTGTCCTAAAGCTTTGGTATTGGTTCCCACAAGTAAGGATGACGCCGTGGACCGGACACACCTATGTTGGAGAAAACAGAATTTATGTTTACCTGATAAATTACTTTCTCCAACGGTGTGTCCGGTCCACGGCCCGCCCTGGTTTTTTTAATCAGGTCTGATAATTTATTTTCTTTAACTACAGTCACCACGGTACCATATGGTTTCTCCTATGCAAATATTCCTCCTTAACGTCGGTCGAATGACTGGGGTAGGCGGAGCCTAGGAGGGATCATGTGACCAGCTTTGCTGGGCTCTTTGCCATTTCCTGTTGGGGAAGAGAATATCCCACAAGTAAGGATGACGCCGTGGACCGGACACACCGTTGGAGAAAGTAATTTATCAGGTAAACATAAATTCTGTTTTTTCACAATTTTAGGTTTCTCACTGAAATTATTTACAAACAACTTATGCAATTATGGCATAAATGGTTGTAAATGCTTCTCTGGGATCCCCTTTGTTCATAAATAGCAAACATATATGGCTTTGGCTTTGCTTTTTGGTAATTAGAAGGCTGCTAAATGCCACTGCGCACCACACGTGTATTATGCCCAGCAGTGAAGAGGTTAATTAGGGAGCTTCTAGGGTTAATTTTAGCTTTTGTGTAGTGTAGTAGACAACTCCAAGTATTGATCTAGGCCCATTTTGGTATATTTCATGCCACCATTTCACCGCCAAATGCGATCAAATTAAAAAAAGTTACATTTTTCACAATTTTAGGTTTCTCACTGAAATTATTTACAAACAGCTTGTGCAATTATGGCACAAATGATTGTAAATGCTTCTCTGGGATCCCCTTTCTTCAGAAATAGCAGACATATATGACTTTGGCGTTACTTTTTGGTAATTAGAAGGTCGCTAAATGCCACTGCGCACCACACGTGTATTATGCCCAGCAGTGAAGGGGTTAATTAGGGAGCATGTAGGGAGCTTCTAGGGTTAATTTTAGCTTTAGTGTAGTGTAGTAGACAAACCCAAGTATTGATCTAGGCCCAATTTGGTATATTTCATGCCACCATTTCACCGCCAAATACGATCAAATTAAAAAAAAGTTACATTTTTCACAATTTTAGGTTTCTCACTGAAATTATTTACAAACAGCTTGTGCAATTATGGCACAAATGGTTGTAAATGCTTCTCTGGGATCCCCTTTGTTCAGAAATAGCAGACATATATGACTTTGGCATTGCTTTTACACGTGTATTATGGCTAGCAGTGAAGGGGTTAATTAGGTAGTTTGTAGGGAGCTTGCAGGGTTAATTTTAGCTTTAGTGTAGAGATCAGCCTCCCACCTGACACATCCCACCCCCGGATCCCTCCCAAACAGCTTCCTTCCCTCCCCCACCCCACAATTGTCCCCGCCATCTTAAGTACTGGCAAAGTCTGCCAGTACTAAAATAAAAGGTTTTTTTTTTAGCATATTTACATATGCTGCTGTGTAGGATCCCCCTTAGCCCCCAACCTCCATGATCCCCCCCCCCAAAAAAAAACAGCTTTCTAACCCTCCCCCTCTGCCTTATTGGGGGCCATCTTGGGTACTGGCAGCTGTCTGCCTGTACCCAGTTTGCAAAAAAAATGTTTGTTTGTTTTTTTGTTTGTTTTTCTGTAGTGTAGCTTCCCCCTCCCCCACAGACCAACCCCCACCACCTGACTGATGTCTTTTTGTTTTAATTTTTATACCCATTTTTATTTAATTTCAGTACACATTTTTTCTGTAGTGTAGCGGTTCCCACCGCTTCCTCCCGTGCGGGCCCCCGCCCCCCCGTGCACGCGGTCATCCCCGCCCACGATCCCGCCCCCCCTCCACATCACCAGGGCCATCGATGGCCGCCACCCGCCTCCCACACAGGCTCCCACCAACGAGGAAAGCCATGAATGTCCAGTGCAGAGAGGGCCACAGAGTGGCTCTCTCTGCATTGGATGGCTACAAAAGGTTATTGCAGGATGCCTCCATATCGAGGCATCACTGCAATAACCGGAAAGCAGCTGGAAGCAAGCAGGATTGCTTCCAGCTGCTTTCCACACCAAGGACGTGCAGGCGTTAACTGCCTTTTTTTTGAGGAAGTACCCTGCACGTTCTCTGTCGTTAAGGGGTTAAAGGATTTTATTTTTTTACTGGGAATTGTTAGTCTTGAGACAAGTGAATACTTTGGTAGGAAACGAGGAGATGCAGCTGTTCTTTATTTGGTGCCCTCAATGATCTGAAAGTTAGTCACTTTCACTCCATCTAGGTTTGTAAATATCAAATCCTTTTCATGGTAGAACATTCTCAGGAATTTTTCACCAAAGACTAGTCTAGGTAGAAGCAGTGTTTCTGTAATTGGCTTGTATTCTGCCTCTGCTTTTTGCTTAGAAATGGCACCTGTAAATGGAGGCTATATTTAGAATCCTTAGACTACAAAGCGTCAAATACTGCTATCCTTTAAAAACACTATATATATATATATATATATATATATATATATATATATATATATATATATACATACTATGGAAGCAAATCTTGGAGAGAGGCACCTATGAAGCCCATAGGGAGTGGACTAGAGCAGGATTCTTCAAACTGTGTTCCCCAAGACCCAGTGCAATAATACCACATACCTTCATAACCCTTTTTCTTTCATGTAATTGGCAAGAGTCCATGAGCTAGTGACGTATGGGATATACAATCCTACCAGGAGGGGCAAAGTTTCCCAAACCTCAAAATGCCTATAAATACACATTTTTGTTTGCAAATAGCGGGCAGGATTAGGGCTGCAGGTGCGCCAAATGCTAGACTTTATTGCGTCATTCTTGGCACGAGAATTTTCTTCTACAGGATACGACAAGTCCACGGATTCATCCTTTACTTGTGGGATATTATCCTCCTGCTAACAGGAAGTGGCAAAGAGCACCACAGCAGAGCTTTCTATATAGCTCCTCCCTTGACTCCACCCCCCAGTCATTCTCTTTGCCTACTCTAAGTAATAGGAAGGGTAAAGTGATAGAGGTGAAAAAATTATAGTTTTTATTTTCTTCAAGCAAGACTTTTTTTTATTTTAAATGGTACTAGTGAGTGCTATTTTTTCCCAGGCAGCAGATGGATGAAGATTTCTGCCTGGAGACTGATGATCTTAGCAGTTGTCACTAAGATCCAGAGAAGTTCCCACAGAATGGCTGAGGAGTACTTAAGAAACTTCAGTGTGAGGAACGTTTTTCATGCTACAAGCATTGAGGTATGTTCAGTCATTTTTTTCTGGAGAGACTGTGTTATTTCAGAATTGGCTGACAGTATTCCCATAAGGGAAGGGGTATGCAGTAATCCTAATGTGAAAGAGTAGGGTATTACTGGGACTTGTATGTTGGGCTGAAAAAATGGTTGACACTGATGGCATAATAAAGATTTGGAGGACAATTAATGTTTTTTTGTGTGAAACAAACGTTTTTATTATAATGGCTGGAGGGTGCACATGACTTATTTTAGACCTGGGTATATTGAAACCCACATTGCTAGGTTTTAGACCGCTTTGTAGCGTTTTTTTTGCTAGGCTGTGAGACATCAATGTAGATGGGTGGGGCCTATTTTCGCGCCTCAGTTGCGCAGTTGGATTCCCCATGCAAGCAGCAAGCTCCAGCTCCGGTGGGCCTCAAAGGAAGATTGGGCCTAATCGAAGTGTTAAACTGATTTTACAGACCCCTGAGGGCAGGTAGGCGCCACAGCAGAGCTGTGGCGAGGTGCAGGTTTTTTTTTTGGTTAATCATAAAGTTTTTTTGAATAACGTTTTTGTCATTAAGGGTTAAGTATTCCTTTTCTTGTGGTGCAATCTTAGCTGGCAAGATAAGACACATATATCCTAAAATTGGGGTAATTTTATCATTTTAAAGCAGTTTTGGAAAATTTGTACGTTTTTTTTCTCTTAAAGGCGCAGTACCGTTTTTCAGATTGTTATATTTTTCACTAAATAAAGTATTTTCAAGCCTGTTTGTGGTCATTACTAGTCTGTGTTAACATGTCGGACATTGAGGAAAGCCAATGTTCCATGTGTTTAGAAGCCATTGTGGAACCCCCACTTCAAATGTGTCCCTCATGTACTGAAAGGGCCTTACATTGCAAAGAACATATTTTAGCTGATAGAAGTATGACTCAGGATGATTCTCAGTCTGAAGAGAATCAGGTTATGCCATCTAATTCTCCCCAAGTGTCACAACCTTTATCGCCCGCTCAAGCGGCGCCAAGTACTTCTAGTGCGTCTAATTATTTTACCCTGCAGGATATGGCTGCAGTAATGTCTACTACCCTTACAGAGGTATTGTCTAAACTGCCAGGTTTACAGGGTAAGCGCAGTAGGTCAGGTGTTAGAGTAAATGCTGAGCCCTTTGACGCTTTATTGGCCATCTCCGATGTACCCTCACAGTGTTCTGAATTGGGGGTGGGAGATTTACTCAGGAAAGATGTTCCCTCTAACAGACTGTGATGTGACGGCTTTTAAATTTAAGATTGAACACCTCCGCTTGTTACTCCGGGAGGTTTTAGCGACTCTGGATGATTGTGACCCTATTGTAATTCCACCAGAGAAATTGTGTAAAATGGATACATATCTAGAGGTTCCTTCTTACACTAATGTTTTTCCAGTCCCTAGAAGGATTTCTGACATTGTTACTAAAGAATGGGATAGACCAGGCATTCCGTTCTCTCCCCCTCCTACTTTTAAGAAAATGTTTCCCATATCTGACACCATTCGGGATTCCTGGCAGACGGTCCCTAAGGTGGAGGGAGCTATTTCTACCCTGGCTAAGCGTACAACTATACCTATTGAGGACAGTTGTGCTTTCAAAGATCCTATGGATAAAAAATTAGAGGGTCTGTTGAAGAAATTGTTTATTCATTAGGGTTTTCTTCTACAACCTATAGCTTGCATTGTTCCAGTAACTACTGCAGCAGCTTTTTGGTTTGAGGCTCTAGAGGAGTCTCTTAAGGTTGAGACCCCATTAGATGATATTTTGGATAGAATTAAGGCACTCAAGCTAGCTAATTCTTTTATTACAGATGCCGCTTTTCAAATGACTAAATTAGCGGCAAAGAATGCAGGCTTTGCCATTTTAGCGCATAGAGCATTATGGCTTAAGTCTTGGTCTGCTGATGTGTCATCAAAGTCTTAGCTGTTAGCTATTCCTTTCAAAGGTAAGACCCTATTCGGGCCTGAACTAAAGGAGATAATTTCCGACATTACTGGGGGTAAAGGCCATGCCCTTCCTCAGGACAAGACGGTTAAAATGAGGGCCAAACAAAATAATTTTCGTTCCTTTCGAAACTTTAAAGGTGGACCCTCTACTTCCTCCTCCGCCACAAAGCAGGAGGGGAATTTTGTACAATCCAAGTCAGACTGGAGACCTAACCAGACCTGGAATAAAGGTAAACAGGCCAAGAAGCCCGCTGCTGCTACCAAGACAGCATGAAGAGGCAGCCCCCGATCCGGGACCGGATCTAGTAGGGGGCAGACTTTCTCTCTTCGCTCAGGCTTGGGCAAGAGATGTTCAGGATCCCTGGGCATTAGAAATTGTGACCCAGGGGTATCGACTAGAATTCAAGGATTTTCTCCCAGGAGGGAGATTTCATCTTTCACGTTTGTCTGTAGACCAGACATAAAGAGAGGCGTTCTTACGCTTTGTAAAAGACCTATATACCATGGGTGTAATCTGTCCAGTTCCAAAACTAGAACAGGGGCAGGGATTTTACTCAAATCTGTTCGTGGTTCCCAAAAAAGAGGGAACCTTCAGACCGATTTTAGATCTCAAATACCTAAACAAATTTCTCAGAATCCCATCATTCAAGATGGAGACCATTCAAACTATTTTACCAATAATCCAGGAGGGTCAATGTATGACTACCGTGGACTTAAAGGATGCATATCTTCACATTCCTATCCACAGAGATCATCACCAGTTTCTCAGGTTCGCCTTCTTGGACAAACACTACCAGTTTGTGGCCCTTCCTTTCGGGTTGGCCACAGCTCCCAGAATCTTCACAAAGGTGCTAGGGTCCCTTCTGGCGGTTCTAAGGCCGCGGGGCATAGCAGTGGCGCCCTATCTGGACGAAATTTTGATTCAGGCGTCAACTTACCATCTAGCCAAATCTCACATGGACATCGTGTTGGCTTTTCGAAGAACTCACGGGTGGAAGGTGAACATTAAAAAGTGTTCACTAGTTCCTCTGACAAGAGTTCCATTCCTAGGAACTCTGATAGACTCGGTAGACATGAACATTTTTCTGATGGAGGTCAAAGATCCTAACTATTTGCCGAGCACTTCATTCCATTCCTCGGCCATCAGTGGCGCAGTGTATGGAGGTCATTGGGTTAATGGTAGCGGCAATGGACATAGTTCCTTTTGCTCGCTTACATCTCAGACCACTTCAGTTGTGCATGCTCAGACAGTGGAATGGGGATTATGCAGATTTATCTCTGCGGATAAATCTGGATCTAGAGACCAGAGACTCTATTCTTTGGTGGTTGTCACAGGATCATCTGTCCCAGGGAATGTGCTTCCGCAGGCCAGCATGAGTCATAGTGACGACGGACGCAAGCCTCTTGGGCTGGGGTGCAGTCTGGAATTCCCTGAAGGCTCAGGGTGTGTGGACTCAGGAGGAGTCCCTACTACCAATAAATATTCTGGAACAGCGCGATATTCAACATGCTTCAAGCGTGGCCTCAGCTGGCTTCGGCCAAATTCATAAGATTCCAGTTGGACAATATCACGACTGTAGCATATATCAATCATCAAGGGGGAACAAAGAGTTCTCTAGCGATGATAGAGGTTTCCAAGATAATTCGATGGGCAGAGACTCACTCTTGCCATCTATCAGCAATCTATATCCCAGCAGTGGAGAACTGGGAATCGGATATTCTAAGTCGTCAAACTTTTCATCCGGGGGAGTGGGAGCTCCATCCGGAGGTGTTTGCGGCATTGATTCATCAATGGGGCACCTCATACGAGCATACGAGACTGCTGGACAGCAGCTTCCTGAAAAAATGATAGCTCATTCTACTAGAGCGGTGGCTTCCACATGGGCTTTTAAAAACGATGCTTCTGTTGAACAGATTTGTAAGGCTGTGACTTGGTCTTCCCTTTATACCTTTTCCAAATTTTACAATTTGATACTTTTGCTTCTTCTGAGGCTATTTTTGGGAGAAAAGTTCTTCAAGCAGTCCACAGCCCTCCCTGTCAATTTAAGACAGATTATATTATTTTTTGTTTAAAACTTCTGTCACCTCTGCACCTTTTAGTTTCAACTTTTTCTTCCTATACCTTCGGTCGAATAACTGGGGGGTGGAGTCAAGGGAGGAGCTATATAGACAGCTCTGATGTGGTGCTCTTTGCCACTTCCTGTTAGCAGGAGGATAATATCCCACAAGTAAAGGATGAATCCGTGGACTCGTCGTATCGTAGAAGAAATTAATTTATCAGGTAAACATAAATTTCCTTTTTTGGCGCGAAAGTATGTCCGTTGACGCAAGTTCGTTACACAAGGTTGCGTTGTTAGTGACGCGAGTATCCGGACGTTGTTGGCGCCAAAAAAAATTCAGTTACGCTATGCGTCATACTTGGTGCCAAATTTTTCAATATTTTGTCACCCCATTGCTATTTGCCTCTTGCCTTTTTCTATGTCAGAGGGCTATGATATTTGCATTTTTTCCCATTCCTGAAACTGTCATATAAGGAAATTGATAATTTTGCTTTATATGTTGTTTTTTCTTTTACATTTTGCAAGATGTCTCAATCTGATCCTGTCTCAGAAGTATCTGTTAAAAAGTGCAATTGTTGTAAACTTGTGGAGATTATATCTTTTAATGTCATTTGTATTAGTTGTCATGATAAACTTTTACATGCAGATAATGTATCCATCAGTAATAGTACATTGCCGGTTGCAGTTCCTTCAACTTCTAATGTACATGATATACCTATGAATTTTAAAGAATTTGTTACTGATTCTATTCAGAAGGCTTTGCCTGCATTTCCGTCTTTTAAAACTTCTCATAAAGTTGATGAAATTTCAAATGACCGACAACATAATGAATTATCCTCCTCTGATGAGGATCTATCAGATTCAGAAGATCCTTCCTCAGATATTGACACTGACAAATCTACTTATTTATTTAAAATGGAGTATATGCGTTCTTTGTTAAAGAAGTGTTAATTACTTTGGGTATTGAGGAAGCTAGTCCTCTTGATATTAAAACCAGTAAACGTTTAAATTCTGTTTTTAAACCTCCTGTGGTTACTCCAGAGGTTTTTCCTATTCCTGATGCTATTTCTGATATGATTTCTAAGGAATGGTATAAGCCGGGTACTTCTTTTATTCCTTCTTCAAGGTTTAAAAAATTGTATCCTTTACCAGCAATTTCAATAGAGTTTTGGGAAAAGATCACCAAAGTTATGTTTTTTCTTGGTCTGACCATTGCTGAAGTAATATACAACAAGATAGCTGCGGCAACGTGCCTAATTTGTGTGTGTAATTTTTTCCTGATTGTAGTTAAAATGTTAGTGTTGTAAAAGGTAATAACATACACACACACTCATACAACACATATACCACACATACACTTATACTACACATTCTCACACAACACAAACACACCACACACACTCTCATACAACACATACACCACACACACACACTCTCATACAACACATACACCACACACACACACTCTAATACAACTAATACACACCACACAAACACTCTAATACAACTAATACACGCCACACACACAAACACATACAACACTTTCACACTCTCTCATATAACACACACCACACACACCCTCATACAACACACACACCACACATACACTTATACAACACATACACCACACATACACTCATACAACACATACACCACACACACTTACACAACACACACACCACACATACACTCATACAACACATACACCACACACACTCTCATACAACCACACACCACACATACACTCATACAACACATACAGCACACACACTCTTTTACAACGCATACACCACACACACACTCTAATACAACTAATACACACCACACACACACTCTCATATAACACACACTACACAAACGCTCGTATAACGCAGACACCACACACTCTCATAAAACACATACAACACTTACACACTTTCTCATATAACACACACCACACATACACTCATACAACACATACACACCGCACATACAGCACACACACACTCTAATACAACTAATACACACCACACACACACACTCATATAACGCAGACACCACACACTCTCATACAACACACACACACACACAATGACACCATACACAGACACTCTCATATAACAGACGCCACACATACTCTTCTACAACACAGACACAAGTAGCCACCCAGAAAACATGGTGTTGTGTCCCAGTGTGTTGCTGCTCCTGAGCCTAACTAAGTATTCTTTTTAAACAAAAGATACAAAGAGTACAAAGCCAATTAAATTATAAAAGTAAATTGGACAATTGTTTATTATTGTATGCTTTATCTCAATCATGAGAGTTTTTTTTTTTTACATTTATTCTCCTTTTAAGAAACTTCTGAATGCTCAAAATTCAGAAATAACCAAAAACTGTCAAAAGCCACCATACATAATGTACTTAACATGATTTTGTTGTGTATTTTTCTGTAACATACATCGTAGACACCTGCTGAGGTGTTGTTATTCCTGAAATATAACAAGTAAACACTTAAAGTAAACACCTTGTAATTACAATACATTTCTGTCATGTTGCTATGGTATAACATATCGGTTAATTCTTAACGTTTTTTTTAAAACAAATTAACATCCTTTTTACTGCAGTTATTTTTCAGTAGCCAAACTCCACCGACCATTTGCCTTATTTATTTATTTGTTTCCAGTGTATATTGGATTTGCCTTATTTAAAGGAGCTAATCTGGGCTTTAGTCTGCAGACAACAAGGCTAGCTATTGTCATAAAGTTAGTATAAAGTACTCTCACCTAGATTTAGAGTTTTGCGGCCAAAGGGGTGTGTTAGCTACGTGTGTTTTTTTTTTCTAGCGCTGCTTCTAAACAACGCTGGTATTTAGAGTTCTCTGAAGAGCTGCGTTAGGCTCCAAAAAGGGAGCGTACAGGCATATTTACCGCCACTTCAACTCTCAATACCAGCGTTGCTTACGGTAGCGGCTAGCTGGAAAAACGTGCTCGTGCACGATTCCCCCATAGGAAACAATGGGGCAGTTTGGGCAGAAAAAAAACCTGACACCTGCAAAAAAGCAGCGTTAAGCTCCTAACGCAGCCCCATTGTTTCCTATGGGGAAACACTTTCTAAGTCTGCACCTAACACCCTAACATGTACCCCGGGTCTAAACACCCCTAACCTTACACTTATTAACCCCTAATCTGCCGCCCCCGCTATCACTGACCCCTGCATTACACTATTAACCCCTAATCTGCCTCTCCGGACACCGCCGCAACCTACATTATCACTATGTACCCCTAATATGCTGCCGCTAACATCGCCGACACCTACATAATATTTATTAACCCCTAATCTGCCCCCCCAACATCGCCGCTACCTTACCTACACTTATTAACCCCTAAACTGCCGACCGGACCTCGCCGCTACTCTAATAAATTTATTAACCCCTGAACCGCCGCACTCCCACCTTGCAAACCCTATAATAAATAGTATTAAGCCCTAATCTGCCCTCCCTAACATCGCCGCCACCTAACTTCAAGTATTAACCCCTAATCTGCCGACCGGACCTCGCCGCTACAATAATAAATGTATTAACCCCTAAAGCTAAGTCTAACCCTAACACCCCCCTAAGTTTAAATATAATTTTATTCTAACTAAATAAATTAACTCTTATCAAATAAAGTATTCCTATTTAAAGCTAAATACTTACCTGTAAAATAAACCCTAATATAGCTACAATATAACGAATAATTATATTGTAGCTATTTTAGGATTTATATTTATTTTACAGACAACTTTGTATTTATTTTAACTAGGTACAATAGCTATTAAATAGTTATTTACTATTTAATAGCTACCTAGTTACCTGTAAAATAAATCCTAACCTAAGTTACAATTAAACCTAACACTACACTATCAATAAATTAATTAAATAAATTAACTACAATTACATACAATTAAATAAACTAAACTAAATTACAACCCCCCCCCCACTAAATTACAAAAAATAAAAAAAGATTAAAAGAATTTTAAGCTAATTACACCTACTCTAAGCCCCCTAATAAAATAACAAAGCCTCCCAAAATAAAAAAAAATTCCCATACCCTATCTAAATTAAAATAGTTAACAGCTCTATTACCTTACCTTACCTTTTTGCGGGGCATGATTATATTGTAGCTATATTAGGGTTTATTTTACAGGTAAGTATTTAGCCTTAAATAGGAATACTTTATTTCATAAGAGTTTATTTATTTCGTTAGATTTAAATTATATTTAATTTAGGGGGGGTGTTAGGGATAGGGTAGACTTAGCTTTAGGGGTTAATACATTTATTATAGTAGCGGCAAAGTCCGGTCTGCAGATTAGGGGTTAATACTTGAAGTTAGGTGGCGGCGATGTTAAGGAGGGCAGATTAGGGGTTAATACTATTTATTATAGGGTTTGCGAGGCGGGAGTGCGGCGGTTTAGGGGTTAATACATTTTATTATAGTGGCAGCGAGGTCCGGTCGGCAGATTAGGGGTTAATAAGTGTAGGTAAGGTAGCGGCGACGTTGGGGGGGGCAGATTAGGGGTTAATAAATATGTAGGTGTCGGCGATGTTAGGGGCAGCATATTAGGGGTACATAGGTAAAATGTAGGTGGCGGCGATTTGCGGTCGGCAGATTAGGGGTTAAAAAAATTATTATAGTGGCGGCGATGTGGGGGGGGCCTCGGTTTAGGGGTACATAGGTAGTTTATGGGTGTTAGTGTACTTTAGAGCACAGTAGTTAAGAGCCTTATGAACCGGCGTTAGCCCAGAAAGCTCTTAACTACTGACTTTTTTCTGCGGATGGAGTCTTGTCGGTAGAGGGTCTAATGCTCACTTCAGCCAGGCTCTAAATACCGGCGTTAGGAAGATACCATTGAAAAGATAGGATACGCAATTGGCGTAAGGGGATCTGCGGTATGGAAAAGTCGCGGCTTGGAAGTGAGCGTTAGACCCTTTCCTGGCTGACTCTAAATACCAGCGGGCGGACAAAAGCAGTGTTAGGAGCCCTTAACGCTGCTTTTGACGGCTACCGCAGAACTCTAAATCTAGGCGTCTATTTGCAGCTGTTATCAGTTAAAGCCATATAAGGAGAGACATATAGCAGATTTAGCAGGGGGCTTTATATGTTCTGAGAATTAGCAATTGCTCAATTTTCAAAGCTAAATTCTACGAAAAGAAGGCAAAATATATTACAAAGTTGTTTCATTGTGCATAACTCAACATTTTATGTAAAATCTCAAGATGTTTACTGTTCCTATAAAGGGATATAAAACAGTCTGTTTCATTGTTGTAATAAAAAAGCACTAAGCAGTGGGTTATTCTTAGAAATCATTGCAATATGTACTTTTGTATCGTCGTTTTAGAAAATGTCACATTTGTCTTGTTTGCTTATTTTTCTGGATACCTGCAAATTTATAATTTTCTCATAAATACCAGGACCTATGAGTCCTGATATCAACAATGCAGCAAAATGAGTCTTGTGAATGCTGCTACATTATCATTTTACCATGGCAACAGCAATAAAGACATGAAGTCCCACAATTAAATTGTAGGGCACCCATATTTCAAATGAGGGTAAATGAGTCTTATGATATATTTCTTGTGTCTGTGTATGTGTGGTACAGTCTGTCTTTAGGAGAGGGGGTGCTCTCCAGATCTTTCTCCATTGTATGATTTATGGGGTGACATATGAGCTCAGAAAGAACCACTATTCTCTTAAAGGACCACTCGATGCAGTAGAATTACATAATAAACAAGTGCATAATAAAAAAAACACCTATTCTGAATTTCAAATAAGCCGATTTTTTTTTCTGACAATTTTTTTTCTCCCATTTTCCCACCCCCTGTATCATGTGACAGACATCAGCCAATGACAAACTAGTATACTTATACCCAGCGATCATGTGCACATGCTCAGTAGGAGCTGGTGCCTCAGAAAGTAATAATGATAATGGAGTAAATTGGATAGCGTCTTAAAACATGCATGCTTTATCTCAATCATAAAAGTTTATTTAGAGGCAAGTGATCGACATACAATGTACACTTGTTATGTATAGGGGCATATGACCCCTTGGTTGAGATTTTCTTTTCTTTTTAGTGAGGGGTCTCATCCCCCTCTTAGTAAACATGAGGAAAGATAGGTTCTCTGACACATGCCTCCATAAATAAGGGCCCTGGTGTCCTGTGTCATTGTTTTCATTTTGATAAACATCTGTATTATAGGGGGACATCTGACCTCTCATTTAAAGAGGGGCTTTCCCACTTACAATTAAATGGTTACTTTCTCCAACATAGGTGTGTCCGGTCCACGGCGTCATCCTTACTTGTGGGATATTCTCTTCCCCAACAGGAAATGGCAAAGAGCCCAGCAAAGCTGGTCACATGATCCCTCCTAGGCTCTGCCTACCCCAGTCATTCTCTTTGCCGTTGCACAGGCAACATCTCCACGGAGATGGCTAAGAGTTTTTTTGGTGTTTAAATGTAGTTTTATTCTTCAATCAAGAGTTTGTTATTTTAAAATAGTGCTGGTATGTACTATTTACTCTGAAACAGAAAAGAGATGAAGATTTCTGTTTGTAAGAGGAAAATGATTTTAGCAACCGTTACTAAAATCGATGGCTGTTTCCACACAGGACTGTTGAGATGAATTAACTTCAGTTGGGGGAAACAGTGAGCAGACTTTTGCTGCTTGAGGTATGACACATTTCTAACAAGACTTGGTAATGCTGGAAGCTGTCATTTTCCCTATGGGAACCGGTAAGCCATTTTCTTAGTTTAGTATAAGAATAAAGGGCTTCACAAGGGCTTTAAAGACTGGTAGACATTTTTCTGGGCTAAAACGTTTACATTATGAGTATATTTAATGGATGTTATCTATAAATAGTTCTTTTAATCTTGGGGATGTATTAAAAAAAAAACGGCAGGCACTGTATTGGACACCTTTTTCACTGGGGTCCTTTTCTAGTCATAGGCAGAGC